>NW_019227883.1:243081-245920 GCF_002742605.1 Olea europaea var. sylvestris
ATCTATTATCATAAACGAATATGAATCTCTTGCTATAATAAAATTAGGGCGGGGTAAATCTCCCGAACCGAACCGACCGAATCAAACCCGAACCGAACTGAACCGAACCCGACGGTTCTTGTCAAATTAAATACCTGAACGGGTATCTGAATTGAGAACCGATGGGTACGGTTCGGTTCTCGGTTCTAGACCAAGAATCGAATAGAAACCGAATCTTTCTAATTTTTTTATATTGAGTAAATCAAATTATTTTAATTTTAATTTTTTTACACAAATTAACAAATTAACAATTTCTAAATCCAAATTTTTTTGCCCAATAATTTGTTTCATTTCTAATTTTTTTAATTTTTGGCTAAATTACCCATTTTATTGTTTCATTTCTTAGCCCAACAAGATCCAATCCATTAAATAACACTAACCACCTACACTAAAGTACATAATATTGTCTCGACTCTCGCACTCACTCTCGTAGCGTCGCTAACATTCCAAAACCTATACAATCGTCGGCCGAAGCTGTGACCTCCAATCGAAACTGTGACATCCACCGACCGAAACTTTGACTGTAGCGATCATTTGAATAAGGTAGTCTACTAGTTTCTGGCATTCCAAAATCATTGAATGTATCATTAGTTGTATTTATATAATGTTGTTATAAATGTTAAAAAATTTAATTATAGTACAGAATTGAACGGAACCGAACTGAACCGAACCCGAACGGTTCCATAATTATATTTAGACCCGACGGTTCCATTTACTAGATACCCAAAAATTTTGGTGAGAATCGAACCGAACCGACCCGCGCCCACCCCTAAATAAAATGCCTAGATCTCAAAGCAAACATCTCTTTGTAATTCCTACATATAGGCTACTCCAATAATTCTCAGCCTTCTAGGGGTATTATAACTATGACGGGGTGATGGAAAGAGGCCTGCTACGGGTGCCCTCTGGCTTGATGAGGAAGGGGAGTCCCAGAAAGAGTGTATCCGAACTCAGTTGAAAGACTAAGGTTACCATTCTTTTATGATCGAATATAAACCCTTTAGAGTCCAGCTTCCATCCAGAAATTTTTAGTTCATTACGGGTTAGAACCGAGTCTATTCCAAGGAAGTAGCTCATGTAATCTTCATCATCATTTGTGACATAGACAAAATTATAAATGAAATTGTATGGATCATATCCATAGCCTATATTCTCAAATTTCTTAAGTTTCAAGTCTGGCATGTCGTCATCAATATTATCCTTCAATTCTCCACTGGTCCAATAAGCTACCCGTCGCTGCCTTATGATAAATCCGTGTCTGCTTTGACCTATTCAAGTGCAAAAACTCTAGCTACAGGATTATTCTGAGAAAACCATGACGTAATTGGCCAATTTCTTTAAGTTATATGGTTAACCCCTAGTTTCATCCCAGAAAGTGTTAGGTTTTTTAATACCCAATAAATCTCTGGTTATGAGGATAACGTGGCATAATATATTTCATAGGCCCAGGCTGATGAATGAAATAAGTAAAAAAAAACCAGTCCAAAGACTCTACTCGATCAAATTGTATTCCCTCTTGGATGGTTTGAATTTTTGCCTGTTTAGCTTTCTTATTGATCTAACTAAATACCTAACCTAGCCTGCTTATAAGGTAACAACCCTAGCTATTTTCTGGTATATGATTTTTTTGTGTTTAAAGAGAAAAATTTGACTGTCCCTTTTGAAGAAAAAAACCGACCTCCTTTGTTGTGCCAAAATCGATCGATTCCTCGGTGGATTTTGGTCTCTTTCTTGCTTCCTTTATGGTTTTTTCTTCTTGCCTTTGTGGCTCCAAATCATCACTCTTGTCTTTTGTGGGTGAGATTGAGAAGCAACCGAAGTAAATAAATTGGTTGTGGATCGGAGCTAATTGGATTGGTTATTTGATAGAGAAACGTAATGTTGGATTGAGCTCGGAAAAAAAAACAATTAGTGATAGAGCTTCAAGGTGGTGGTTTTGGCTTGTGAAACATACCAGAAAACATCCAAAAAATTGACAGAAACGAAGTAGAAATCAGATCGAAAACTATCGAGAAAAACTACCCAAAGTCAGCCTCTGTTTTCATGATTTCTGGCCAAACCAGAAGGCTTTTGGTGAAATGGAGACCACTGTGTGATGTGTAGGTGGACGAGGTCCTGGTGGTCAAGCGTGTCATCGACGTTGATGGGGCAGAATCTCGAGGACGTCTTTTCAAGCAGTTTGTTTATAACATTATTTTTGATATTTTGGTGTTATTAATTTTCTGTTTTAGGTTGTACAGTGGAATATGGACAGAGTTGTTCTTCGCATGTTTGGGTTCGATCATAGTTGGCTGGTTGTTGTAGTTGGTAGAGACTTTAGGACAAATAGGGTGGTCCTAAAGTGATAAATTTTCATCTCTTGATAGTTACGGACCTCCGGACATGGTCCACTTGGTATCTTGTTCTTTTCCTCTTATTATTGTAGTTACAGTTATTGTATGGAGTAACAATTTATTTTTCACATTAGAAGTCATCATGTGGGGTGACATTAGGCTTGGGATTACCGTAAAAAGATGAACATTGCATATTGCTAGACCCAGGAATTATTTGCCTTAAATTCTTTGTGGATTTGTTACCAACATTTTCTACACTGCTAGAATTGCATGTGACCTTATGAAAGTTTGTTTGACTATTTTGTGTGAATTATATCAGTACTTTTGCTTGTGGTCATTATTTGCTATTGATGGCGTGTATAGGTCTAAAGGAAGTACAAAAAGTAAAATATGCTTTAACTGTGGTAAATTTGGACTTTGTGAAATAAATTGTCCTACGAATGATAATAAAAAGAAAGATTAAGAAA
>NW_019227884.1:0-4272 GCF_002742605.1 Olea europaea var. sylvestris
GACAAAAGAGCTATGCAGATACGAGGAAGAATTTAGAATTCCAAGTTAGGGATAAAGTGTTTCTGAAAGTAGCACCGATGAAAAGTGTACTTAGATTTGGAAAGAAAGGCGAGCTACGACCCCGGTATATCGGACCTTTCGAGATACTTGATAGAGTCGGAAATGTGGCTTACCGACTAGCTTTGCCACCTGAATTATCGGCAGTGCACAATGTGTTCCATATATCGATGATAAAGAAGTATGTACATGATCCTAATCATGTAGTGAGTTATCAAACCTTGGAGGTACAGAAAGATTTGTCGTATGAGGAACTACCGATCAAGATATTGGATCGAAAAGTGCATAAACTAAGGAATAAAGAGATTCAGCTCGTTAAGATACAGTGGAATCATCACGGCATAGAAGAAGCCACTTGGGAAAAAGAAGGAGAAGCCAAAGACAAGTATCCAACACTATTCACCCAATTAGAAGGTAAATTTCGAGGACGAAATTTTAACTAAAGTGTAGGGGATGCAGAACCCCAAATAATTCTAGACACCTTAGTGGCACTAAGACATGAATATTGGATGACTAAAGTATACTTCAGATTTTTAGTCTCATTTGAGACCCATTTTTGACATAGGAAGCATTTGATTTGGGAAATGATATCTAAATAAAAGTTGTATCTCTTTGAGTTTTCTTTCCAACACACTTTGAATTACCTCAATCGGATATCGGGAGAAGAAGTTATGATAGAAATACTGAAGGCTGTGCAGTGTCAACCGGACTATAACCGGTCGACCTAAACTGTCTTAAATGAAATTCTCGTTTTTCTTTAGAATTTAAATATTTATTTTCATCAATTATTTTCTCAAAGGGCCACCCACGTTTTTGGCAATAAAAGCCCCACTAAATTGAAGCATTTAACCTCAAACTTAAATGGCACCCATGTTTTCCCTCTTAAATGAAATTTGACCCTTCATTTGCTTTAAGATATGGGATATTTACCAATAAATAGAGACCTCATTTCACTCATTTTTTCTCACACCAAAAGCAAGAGCTTTTACATACTAAAGAAAGAGTTTCCAAGAGAGAACAAGAGAGGGAGGAAAACTATTTTTCCTAGAAGTTTAAGAAGTGTTTTCAAGCATCAATTCTCAAAGGTTTTCAAACATCCAAGGAGTGCATTTCTTTCAACGTTCAAGTTTCATTGAAGTTTTCAATCCAAGTTTTCAAAGTTTCAAAAGCATCAATCAAGGTAGGTAGAGGTGCAATGTGTTTAATCGTGTTAAGGTATAAGTTTTGATTCATGTTAATGTTTGTATGTCAAATGGTACTCCGGTACGGCATATCCCTCTATGTTAACGATTGTATGTCAAATGGTACTCCGATACAGCATACCCCTCTATGTTGAAGAAATGTTCGTATGTCAAATGGTGTTCTCGGATACGGCATACCCTTTCATGTTAAATGGTGCCTCCGGGTACGACATGTATGAAAAGTTATAAAGTTAATGTTTTGAAATATATAGCTTGATCACAAATGCACCTATGACACCTATTGAGCTTTTCAACTCACAGGTTTAATCCCATCTCTAAAGATTGAAGGAATTCTACCTCGGGCATGGATGGAAGAGAAGATGGGGAGTTATGCAACGAGTCCATGGAAATCCAGTGAATAAGTGATTTGGATTTATTTTTATAAAATGTTTTCCAATGTTATTTCTTTAAAGTTTTGAATAATGCAGAATGCGAGAACAAGTTATGTTTTCTTCATATAAATTACATTTTGTTGTTTTGAAAAATGATTCAGTGTTTTTGTTTAAAGTATTTGAAGTATTGTTATTTAAATTACTATCCGAAGATGTAAGCTTTCGCTAAAACATATACACTTGTTACTAAACCTCCAGTTAAGCTAAGTAAAGTAAGTAGTGCTTCGGTCCACTAGGGGTCGGGGCGTTACAGTCCACCATGGTGTACATGTAGCAAGGTTCTTACCTTTTAAACTTTGCTATTTGTACACTGATTTTTGACAAGTTCTTTGACACTTGCATTGTTGTCAAGTGTCAATTGGATGGGAAACTGTTTGAAATTTAAAGTGCTAAACTGGGTAATGTCACGTGGCAAAGTGTAAATTAAAGTGTACACTGTAGCGTACATGTAGCAAAGTTCTTACTAATTACACTTTGCTATTTGTACACTGATTTTTGACACGTTGTCTGACACTTGCATTGTTGTCAAGTGTCAATTGGATGGGAAACTGTTTGAAATTTAAAGTGCTAAACTGGGTAATGTCACGTGGCAAAGTGTAAATTAAAGTGTACACTGTAGCGTACATGTAGCAAAGTTCTTACTAATTACACTTTGCTATTTGTACACTGATTTTTGACACGTTGTCTGACACTTGCATTGTTGTCAAGTGTCAATTGGATGGGAAACTGTTTGAAATTTAAAGTGCTAAACTGGGTAATGTCACGTGGCAAAGTGTAAATTAAAGTGTACACTGTAGCGTACATGTAGCAAAGTTCTTACTAATTACACTTTGCTATTTGTACACTGATTTTTGACACGTTGTCTGACACTTGCATTGTTGTCAAGTGTCAATTGGATGGGAAACTGTTTGAAATTTAAAGTGCTAAACTGGGTAATGTCACGTGGCAAAGTGTAAATTAAAGTGTACACTGTAGCGTACATGTAGCAAAGTTCTTACTAATTACACTTTGCTATTTGTACACTGATTTTTGACACGTTGTCTGACACTTGCATTGTTGTCAAGTGTCAATTGGATGGGAAAAGTGTTTGAAATTTAAACTGTCCAACTGGGTAATGTCACGTGGCAAAGTGTAAACTAAAGTGTACACTGTAGCATACATGTAGCAAGGTTCTTACCGATTACACTTTGCTATTTGTACACTAATTTTAGACATGTTGTTTGACACTTGCATTTTGTTGTCAAGTGTCAATTGGATGGGAAAATTGTCCAGCAGGGTAATGTCACGTGGCAAAGTGCAAACTAAAGTGTGTTCACCATAGTGTACATGTTGCAAGATTCTTTCCGATTGAACTTTGCTATTTGTACACTGACTTTTAACACGTTGTTTGGCACTTGAATTGTTGTCAAAAATCAATTAGATGGGAAAAGTTTTTGAAATTTAAATTGTCCAACATGGTAATGTCTCGTGGCAAAGTGTAAACTAAAGTTTACACCATAGTGTACATGTTGTAAGGTTCATACCGGTTGAACTTCGTAATTTGTGCACTGATTTTTGACAAGTTATTTGACGTTTGCATTGTTGTCAAGTGTCAATTCGATTGGAAAACTATTTGAAATTTAAACTGTCCAACAGGGTAATGTGACGTGGTAAAGTGCAAACTAAAGTGTACACCATAGTGTACATGTAACAAGGTTCTTACAATTTAAACTTCGCTATTTGTATGCTGATTTTTGACATGTTGTTTGACACTTACATTGTTGTCAAGTTTCAATTGGATGGGATAATTGTTTGAAATTTAAACTGTCCAACTGGGATATGTCACGTGGCAAAGTGTAAACTAAAGTGTATACCGTAGCGTACATGTAGGAAGTTTCTTACCGATTGAACATTGCTATTTATACTGATTTTTGACACGTTGTTTGACACTTGCATTATTGTCAGGTGTTAATTGGACGAGAAAACTATTTGAAATTTAAACTATCTAGCAGGGTAATGTCACATGGCAGAGTGTAAACTAAAGTGTGTACACCATTATGCACATGTAGCAAGGTTCTTATCGATTGAACTTTACTATTTGTACACTGATTCTTGACACGTTGTTCGACACTTGCATTGTTGTCAGGTGTCAATTGGATGGGTAAACTGCTTGAGATTTAAACTGTCCAGTAAGGTAATGTCACGTGGCAGAGTATAAAATAAAGTGTGTACACCATAGTGTACATGTAGCAAGGTTCTTATCGATTGATTTTTGCTATTTGTACACTGATTTTTGACACGTTGTTTCACACTTACCTTATTGTCAAGTGTCAATTGGATGGGAAAACTATTTGAAATATAAACTGTCCAACATGGTAATGTCTCGTGGTAAAGTGTAAACTAAAGTCTACACCTTAGTGTACATATAGCAAGGTTCATACCAATTGAACTTCGCAATTTGGGTACTGATTTTTGACACGTTGTTTAACATTTGCATTGTTGTCAAGTGTGAATTGGATTGGAAAACTATTTGAAATTTAAATTGTCCAACAGAGTAATGTGACGTGGCAAAGTGCAAACTAAAGTGTACACCATAGTGTACA
>NW_019227885.1:0-4272 GCF_002742605.1 Olea europaea var. sylvestris
GTTCACTTCTTTTGTTGACATAAAATGCTTGGCATGCCCATTGAGAAGTAGTAGGTTCAATAAGACCTTCATCTTGCAATTGGTTTAACTCTTTGGTTGCTAATTGGAGGTGTTTAGGGCTCATTCCAATATGGCTGGCTTTAATAGGGTTAACGTCTTTATTTCTTTTGAAAGGTAGGGCTATGAAAAAATCTGGATTTTTCCATAGAGGGTGAGTGTATTTGGTGAGAAAATCTATGTGAGAATCTGCACAACATTCTCGGATTAATAGGCTTGTTATATCATCAAGGCTGGTTATGGAAAAATATGTGGTTGGCTGTATGTATGGCAGAAAGTAGGACTTGTATCTAAGGCCATTTGGAAGAGGAATAACACGTTTTGCCCACAATTGTCGAATGATGTCAAAACCAATTACAATATCCTTCCTTGGTAAAGATGATCCAAGTAACTTGTGTGAGACATTACATTTAGGAAAGAACTGAAGTGTCACTGGCTTACTTATCAACTATGTTGAAAAATACTCATTATTGGCTGCCTGGAATATTCGCTGATGTGTTTTCCACATGTCTTTGGGGAGAATGGCTGGATTTAAGATTGAACAAGCTGCTCCAGTGTCAAACAGACCTGCAACTGTGATTGGTCTTTCATATTTTCCTGGAAATATTTTGACTTCAATCATCGGAACTGGAAGACTAAGATTGATTGCTTGCATTCCATAGCATTCCTCTATACTGTCATAGCCATTAGTGCTCTCATCATCGGAGTCAAATTTAAGTACGAAGACAGTTTCAGGGGACTGCTCATCTTCTTCAGAGAATACCGATTCAAGGTCTGCTTCTTCTTCCACTTTCGTTGTTGCATAGATTTGGTGTAAAATGTTCTCCTTTTTTTTCTTGGTACAATTTTTTGCAAAATGGCCCTTCTTTCCACAGATAAAACACCTGTCTCCTTTTTTCTTTGTGAATTTCCTTTTAAAATATCTTCTTCTTCGAGGAAAAGATTTGGAAAATCTTTTGTTCCAAAATTTGAACCTCCTCCTGTGGAATTTCTTCTTTCCTGGACGATCACAACTCTTGTTATCATGTCGGCACTTAATCTTCAAATCTGGCTGATCACACGCCTTTTCAAGCTTCCGTCCTGTTGTACTGATATCCTTTAAAAACTCTCTTTGATTGCAAAGTTTTTTCAAGATTCTCTTGACCCAGTTGTGAAGCTCTTCAAATGAAGTGGTTCCCAATGATTGTCCTTTTATTTCAATCATTCTGAGTGTCTCTTGACCAAGAGGCTGTGGGATGGACTCTAAGTAAGCCTGTTTTATATTTGTATCGTCCGAACTTATCAATTTGTTTTATTGGCTACATAGGACGACACGCACGTGGACCAATGTTAATTGGTTTCATTGAGTTGGAGTTTATATAAGGTCAAGTACCTAGCATAACAATTGTATTTCTATGCAACTACGAGACAATGCCACGTATTGCTACTGCATTTGTATAGAATGAGGTTTTATTTTATGGAGGTGTACTATCCCATGGTTTTTCCTAGTCAACTTATTATTCAAATCAAAATGGATAATACTATAATAGTGAAAGGAGCTATAAAACTGATCAACTAAAAGGTTTCCTATATTTAGTCCTAGATACACGTGATTGCTTCATATCCAAATCCTATTTTAGTAAAAATAAAACTAATAAATGACAACTCGTTTAAATTTTAATATTTCGAGTCTAATTTATTCGAATTAACTTTTTTTCTGAGTCGAAGACTTCCAATTAATTAAGACCTACATAAAGAGTCTAATATTGATATTTGAAATCTCATTCTCGCACAGATAAAATAGAAATTTAGAATTCATTTCATTTTAGTCCTAAATTTTACAAAATATAAAAATAAAGCATATAAAACAATTCTTTTTTGCCTAAAGTTTTCTGGTGTTACATATCAAACCTAAAATCGTAGAATTATCTAAACAGATAGCACTTATTAGGCATAGTATTAGATAAGTAGAGGGTTTCTAATTTCTTCCACAATGTCTCAGCTGAAGTTGTCTTTCCAAACTTTCTAATCATGCTATCAGATTGATGAAGGAAGCTTGAGCTCCAGTCAATCACATCTAACTTATTTATCCTGTAAGCACTCACCACTGCTGCCCAAGAATCATGCAAGGCAACAGCACATTTCCGTTACAAACAATAGAGCTCTTATTTTCTAGCGTCAGAGACTAAAGTCCCACTACCACTCCACAATTCTACCTAAAGCTTTTGTACGGAACTCATGTTTGCAAATAAATTCACGTAGAAAAGGACATACAATATACCGTGTATTTCAAAATCAAGCAAGGTGAAATAGTTGAAGTATTCACAAAAATTTGAATAAATGAATTTTAATACAGCTAAAACAATCTCTACTTAGCATTAAAATTTTGCAAAACAAACCAAGCAGATTATATAGTACAAGTTTAATCACAATTTATCAAAAGTAAATTTGCAGAGAATTAACAAAAATCAAACATAATGTACTTTGACCCATTAACGGATTTGAATGTTCGCGTGCTCTGAACACTACTCACCTGTTGAACATCTACAAAGTAATTAATGATCCAAATACTAGAATCAAGCCAAAATCATATCGGTACATATGTTGGAAGAAATCCTCGGATTTCTTTAAGTTTTCTCTCGCCTCACTGATACAATTTTCTTATAGTAAACCTACCACTCTATTTATACTCGGTAAACATAAATTCACTCAAGAATTACAACAAAAAGAGTTTGGAATCAAAGAACAATTACAGAGAGAAAACCCTAGACTAAAAATTGAAGAAAATTGAAACGTCTCAATATAAAAACCGTGTGAAGAAATAGGTCAAGCCCTATTTATATGGGCCAAAGAAAATCACAGATCAAACGCCCACACAAACGCCACATGTAACGGCCAGATATCCATTTTAACAGAAGTAAGAAATCGCATATTCTTCCACAAACATGCCTTTAATTAGAATGGTCAACCAGTCAAACAAGTCAAATTATGAGGCAGTCTACAATAATTATTCTACAGGTACAGATTTTTTTTTTTTTTTTTACCAAATGTCTCCCTGTGATTTGCTGTTGCCAAAAACTCCTTTTGGCAGCAGTCAATCCTTGTGAGACAGCTGTGTTTCCTACATAAAATTTGTACATGTAACATTTCTCATAATTGTCTATCTCCAAGTGAGAGTACTAAGAATCCGAAACAGGTTGGAGAGCGGAACTTGCCATGGCAAGCAAGGGTCGATCTTACGTTCACTGTTATTAAAGGAACCAGATGTCAAATAAGAAGGGACACAAGAACTATATAAGCATTATTGAGGCGGTCTCAAACAGAGATTATTATTCATCCGATAAAGAAAGACACGAGATTATTAGAGGATAATGAAACACGACACAAACATAGCACTGAGTTATTCTACTTAAGTTTAGAAGCAGCATCCTTGTCCAGGAACCATTTCAGTTCTCCTTCAGGTGAAACTTCCATGCTAGGCAGGGGAATTGAATCAGGAGGAAGTCCATCACCCAATGCAATATTGACAGTATCGGCCAGTTCAGCTCCGGTGACCACCATTGCGATATCTGAAGATGAGTTGATCACGGGAAACGTGAAAGTGATCCTCGGTGGAGGAGGTTTGGGAGAGTCGGTAATGAATGTAACCCACCGCTTCTTCTCATAACGTTGCAGACGGTTAGGAAATAAAGAAGCAACGTGTCCATCTGGCCCCATTCCAAGAAGCATAAGATCAAATTTGGGGAATCCAGAAGCATTAGATAAAGGTATAATTTTGCTCTCGACCAAATGCTTGAGACGTACTTCATAATCCTTTGCCGCGCCCTCTGGTGACAGCTTGTCATTGATGGGATAAATGTTACTGGGAGGAATTGGTACCTGCAGAAAATAGTGAAAAGCCAACGCTCTTAACATTCTGAATACATCTGATTTCAAACATACCCCGAAAATTTGTTCCACAAATAGCATACACTGATCCCCAACTCAAATCTCAGTACTTTAAGATTCACAGTTCTTTTTCTAATATTTAGGGTGCATTTGATTGGAGAATTTTCTGTCGAAATTGCCTTTTGCCACTCAAATTCTAACCTTTCGCATGTTTGATTGCCAAATTTTTTCCATGAAAATTATTTTCCTTGTTTTTGAGGAAAATATTTTCATTGGGGAAGCTAAGCTTTTGTTTTCCTACATTAGCTAGACGTGAGGATGGTCGAAATGGATTACTCCTAATGCGTC
>NW_019227886.1:0-4272 GCF_002742605.1 Olea europaea var. sylvestris
ATAAAAGAAGTAACACAACACCATATATTGCACTCTAAAATAAAAGAATAGATTACATAGTAACACATATATTACTCTAATAGAAACAGATTTAATCTAAAATGTTGTTTTTAATAAAAAAAATAAATAAATCATGAAAATTTTTATATATAGCTTTTCTAAAAAAATTGTAAAAGGAGATATTTTTAGTTTTGGGATAAAAGTAGGTTATTTGTCAAGTTATCTCTATTTGTAATGTTAGAGTAAACAATGTTGACGACAAAGAAAAACCATAACTACTGAATAAGTCCTTTTGGTTTGTTTGTAAGGTCTACTAATGTCGATTGTGCTTGTATGCTATTAGTTAGTGTTGCTTTTTTCGAAGTTTTTATGTGTGAATTGGTTGTGGATTGTTGAATGCAACTATCGAGTTGATTCGAAAGTTTTTCTAGATTTTCTTGGAAAATGATAGACAAGCATAGTCACTTAAAATTTAGTTGCTATATGTATCTATCAATTTCTCTTTTGCGTGGCTCATGTGAAGAATATTTAGCACTAGTCTAATAAAGTGCAACTAGTATGTGTCCATGCACGATAAAAAAATGCACGCTTGTAGAAAATTGTGCACATGTCAAATACAAATGAAGTAGAAGTCCAAGATGTGGAAAGGAATTGGTTAAAACCATTTGCAAGTGCCAAGTGGACATGTTTAACGAATTGAATTGATAACGCATAATAGTACTTCACATGGATACGCACGATGAAGTTAGGCCTAATTCTCACAAGAATCGGTTATCTATTTGGTTTGCTCCGAATATAATTCCTTTTATGCTTAATAGAAAATTCTTTAAAGTGTAAATGATGTGAACAATTTTAAAAGGAAGTTTATTTCAACTACAATTCGTTTCGAGAGATTCTAGAAAAAATGTTCAAGCTTACTAGATAGGATTAAAGTTTATAATAATATTAATTATTATTATTATTATTTTATTAAAGTAAAAAATATTGTCTAATAATACGTATCACACGTCGCTATTCTTTGACTTAGAATATCTTTATTAATTTTCAAAAGCAGAAGCTTTTGGACGTAATTACAGCGCCTTAAAATTTGGGCAATTGACCAAACACTGTGGACCTTAGAAGATTCTATAGAAATTTGGATGTAGTTAGCTCAGTAGCTTCGTCCTCATCCTCGTGTGATATTTTTATTATATTTTTTTATTCTTTTTATATTTATTCATTATTTTCAAGAAATGTATTATTAATTGAACAAAAAATGACCGGTAATTTTGCAGAGAGGGTGTGTGCAGTTTAAGAGTGACGTAGCGAAAGATTATAGGAAAAATGAACAATTACAAAATGAGAAAACTCTCAAGAAAATTTTTATTGAATTCAAGAACTACTGTCTCAAAGAGTTTACAACGCCCTAAATAGAAGAAAAACCTAGCAAAATTAGGAAAATAGAGTAAAAATGATATTTTTCCAAAAATAGAAAAATATGAGATAACTATTAAGATGAAAAATCCTTATCTTTCGGATCATCCTTAAACAAACGAAATACAAATCCAAATTTTATGAAAAGAGATATTGCAAAAATAAAAATTACCATAAATTGGCAAAAATATCTAAACGATGGATTTTGCCCAAAATTGGCCTTGCATCAGGGCCAAGGGCCCTGAGTTTTATTCATTGGCTCGATTCCAATCAAATTAGACTAGCAATTCGCAAAAAAGAATAAACTCGAAGTTATCATGAAATCAAAAATCATTATTTTATCTTGCGACGGTCCCATTTCATCATAAACTTTAATTTCTTTTACACTTCATCAAAGAGTCAGTTTCAAATGTCTTAAAATGATTTTCTTTGGGTTAGCATGTTTAATTTAGACAAATTGTGAAATGGTCTAATATTTGCTATCTAACATTGGATATGACTAATGTAGTAAAGTTGAAAGTGCCCTAATTTTCAATGAAGTTTTCTCGTAATTGTAATTCATGTTTAGTGTATATATAATGTAAAGTTTGTGGAAGTAAATTTTAAGAACCTCTCCACAACATAATAAGTAGATCAGCTCGTCTCACCCAGCCTCAAACTCGACTAGCAAAAAATTAATTGGCCAAAATGGGATTGTAACTTTGGAGTAAGCTTGTTCGAGTTTTTAGTGAAGAAATTTAAAAAAATAAAATAAAAATATAATGACTTTCATGGCGGCCTATAAGTTTCGACATCAATATTATTTGGAATCTATGCTTCACTTATCTTTTTGTGGGGGAGAGGAAGGGAGAGTTAAGTGTTCTTAGTAAGTTAACTAGAATAAAAAGTAGCATAGATTCGTAATAGATAAGCATGTCCAATGTATTTGAAAAAGAAATTCCATTATTCTCACCCTATCAAAAAAATAAAGGATGAACATTGTCCAATGTATTTGGAAAAGAAAACGATCTCTTAATCAAGGGCAAGTTTGATAAATACATAAATACATAATTTATCTTGGAAATATGGTACAAGACATGTTTGGTCCAAACCTTTTTAAAGTGGTCCAATAATGTTGAAAAATAATTAAATAAGGCCCCATCATGAAGCTACACCAACAATCCAACCATATTGGGAATATCTCGAGTGTGGAATTAATGCCAAAAATTAAATTCATGAATGATCAGAGATTAGAAGTAGAGGAAAGTAAAACTCGTTTCTATCTCCTTTTTTATTAATCAATTGATTTAAATTAATATGGTCTTTTATCACATTCAATCATTCAACAAACGTATAAAAATAAATAAAATGATATAAACTATGTAGTCGACTCAAAATATATTGGTACATCTGTTGTTTTTTATTCTTTTAATCTTAGTACATTTGGCTATCCAAATACTCCAGATGTAGCGAATTTCGGAACACCTTTTTTTTATTTTTTATTTTTTACTTACAAATTAGATGAAAAAGAACCCATTATTAATACATTTGTTGTATTTTATTCTATCGGTCTTAGTCGATTTGGTTATCCAAATACTCTAGATGAAACGAATTTCGAAACACATTTTTTATCTTTTACTTACAAATTAGATGAAAAAGAACCAATATAATAGTAAAAGAAAAATATTATCTTAACGCGAGGATGTAAACAACATAAATAAGGTCAAAAAGAAAAATAACAATGACAAATAAAATAAAATTTCTACCCTTTTAAATTTTTTTTTTTTGTCACGTCTTTACATTTCCTTTCTTGGACCAAACAAGGCAATCTTAGTAATATAGGTATTTAAAAAAATGTCCTTGTTATTTGAACAGTAATGCTAAGATAATCGCTATTTGAGACCATCGATACCACAAAATAAACGTAAATTAAAACGTTCTTGTTTGAGAGTTGGGACGAATTGCAACTCAAACAATTACAAATATAAAAAAAAGATTGCTACCAAACACAAAACATTAACAAATATGACTACTTTGTTTTTCATCATATAAAAATAAAATTTATGTGAAAAAATTCATATCAACTTAAAATGATATATGTCAAGGTTGAATTGATCCTTAAAAAATTATTTATTCATTTTTAACTACAATTGAAAAGCTCGATCAACGGGTATTTTAGTTGAATCGATCGACTTACTGAGTTACAATTCAGTTTTTAGGTGAAAGTTAATCGGAAGGTCCTCTGTTACGCAATTGATGATAAATACTTTTACTTATCAAGTAATTGTGTATATGTATGTCATATCTCAATCAATCAATCTAATGACTCTTATTAACTTTGAAGGAATATTAGAGAAAGCCCAAGAATGTTGACTAATTATTTCAAATCAATACAAACCACACGCTTCATTCAAACACATTTGTAAATATAAAGACCAGCATGAACAATTATATGGACAGAAATCAAGTACAATAATATGGTTACACAACTCAAACAAGCTATGTAATCCATACATAATAATTATGTCATTTAATAGAAATATTAACATTTCTTCGTCTAAAACCATATTTGATAATGTTTATAAACTGTTTATAATTCGTCGAATAACATTTTATTCACATATTTCGTTTGAGTCGTTTGACCCACAAGTACTACTCATTGAGCAATTGGACTATCGCAAATTATCCCACCATTAAAGTACCAAGTAATTACCTATGCTAGTGATTATTACCACTAAGAAAACGTATTTCATCAATGAAAGAATCACTTGAGGAAAAATGAAGATAAATAATGGCTAGGCATTTTCGGAGTTAATGAAGATTTTGGATGGGAAATTTTATTACATTGAAACATATGATGGTATCACCAAACGAAGTTGT
>NW_019227887.1:0-4271 GCF_002742605.1 Olea europaea var. sylvestris
TGTTTGTTGGAAAATAATCCTTAATATTAGGACTCTAGATTTTAGTCATCATCTTAATTCTTTGCATTTTTGGATAAAAAAAATTCATCTCAAACATTAAGGTAATGAATGAATATAATATACATTGATCAAGATTTAATTATTATTAATTAAATATTTAATATTTTTCTATAATTGTATATAAGATATATTCAATCATTTATTATATTAATGGAATAAAACAACGTCATTTTGTCATTAAATGTAGGGAAACGATACAATATCTTTTTGTACTATAAACGTTAATGCAAGGTAAAAAAGGGGGAAAAAAGAGATGGAAATTAATATGGACACACACACATTTATATAGCTACAGTGCAACTAAACACTTCATATATGAACAGTGAATGTGTACTATAAATACAGGCAAAAATGGATAAAAAAAGAAAAAGAAAATGTCACTTTGTCAATCACAAGACAACACAACGTTGTTTTTACTCCATGATGGGAAAAAAGATTTTGCAGAGTGATAAAATAGAAGAATTTACTATTGCTAGCTATAGTAACTTCTCATTCTTTTTTTTTTCTTTTTTTCTTTTTATATATATATAGTAGGGAAATATGCCATATTCCTGTTTACTAAAATTAAATTTTATCAAATTTTAATAAAAATTGATAGAAATATATAGTTGAAAAAATATGGATCCCATAAAATATGTAGTTAAAATTTTAACTTAAATTAAAATCTGAATTTTAATTTCTACTAGGCAAGGTACATATTTTAAATACATTAAAGTCATTAAAGTTTACTTAGTCTCTATTTGGCAGAGATTAAAATTATAGTCAAAATTAACAATTAATTTTAATTACATGTTGTATCGATATACAACTTTTCAACAATATATTTCATCTGTCTTTATTAAATTTTATTAAAAATCTGATTTTAATCCCTATCAAACAAGGGTTTATTATCAACCTTAATTTTTTTTTATTGCATTCTTATTTTTAACATTTCATTGATCAAAAAATCCTGTCCTTCATCATAATTTTTGTCCAAAATTATTGTTAACACATTTTAAAATGAGTGTCAAATATTTAATCACATTTTTATATTATAATTTGTGTTGCTTAATGCAATGAGCAAATGAGTTTTTTTTTTTTTACTTTATCTCAAAGAAAATTTTGGAGAGAAATCATAATCAGAAACAAATTATGTAAATTTGAGAATAAGAATGCGAGGCAAAATGTTTGAGAAATAAATGTAATAATGTGTAAAGAATAATACTACTTGTATATAATGGATTTACATAATGGCTTTACATACAAATAATGTGTCAACAAGAGAGTGATTTTTTTTTATATTATTATTTGATTGAAGAAATTTGACCCAATTATATTTCATCACATCATATGTATGTAAACCATTATGTACGTGTAGCACAATCGATGTGTAAATATTATGAATCTTTCATGCAATTAAAATGTATTCTAGTTATTGAAAATTATGGTATGAATATATTTAGCCATGTAATAATTCACAACAATTGATGTAGTCTATGAACTTTATACCATTTATTTAGCCCCTGTTTGATTTCCATTTTTTCTTCATTAAAATGAAAAATATAACCGTTATCCATCATATTAAGCCATCAAATTTGATTTTCTATCTTTTGTGTGGAGCCCATAACGACTATATTTTTCATTCTTATTTTTATAAAAATGAGAAACAAATACCCCTTTAAATTTTGTTTTCAAAATACTTTTCTAGCTACATTTTACAGTTTATACTTTTTATAAATTGGTTATCCTAAAGTTTAAACTCTTAAGTACAGGTCCAACAACTAAGACAAAACTGCTTTCACAATCTAGCTCCTTGTAACATGTTTGATGTAGTTAAAAGTAGTTTAAAATTTAATTTTGCTAGTACATACTCGGTTCAATCTTGAAGAAGTATAAATAACTCGACGATTCTTGTCAGCTGATAACTCCAACATTCTTTTTCAATATTTATATCTTCATGTTACATAACATGTGGACATTTTCTTATTCTGCACATACATTATTTGCAACTCTACTACATGTACAGAGGTTAATTGTCATGTTTAAATATGTTATCAAGCAACAACATTAAAAATTATTTGTTGTCTTTGACTGTCAAGTAATTATGCCTCCATTTAATTTTCATAAAAATCAGATTTTAAATAGATTTTGATAAAAATTGATGAAATGTGAGGTTAAAAATTTGATAAAGTTGCGAGTCTCCTAAAATGTGTTATTGAAAATAAATTATAAAAAATGGAGGCTAAATAAGGACTAAATAATCTCATTCACCCTTCATGACAATAAAACGTAGATGTATTGAATTTAGAGGGTGTTTGATACCCATTTTTATGGAAAAATGAATTTTAGAATAGTAAATTGATGGAGAATGTGTGGATGAAAAATAAGGAAAATTTTTTTATTTACGTGTAATATTATTTTAATGAAGAATGTGTGGTTTAAAAAGGAAAGAAAGAAAAATGTAGTTTGATAAAAATGATAATCAAATAGGGCCTTAGATAGGCTAGAATTTGGGCTGCAAACTTGTTGCGCTCACCACAACCCAGAAAAACTAAAAATGCACATTTAATATGGGAAAAAATCGTACATGCCTCAGATATATAAAATATTTCAATATATACAAAAAAAATAATTTAATTATAAATAAAACCAAAAATACTATGTTTGAAACTTTCCCAAATTATTTTGTAACTGAAATTTTGGATATACAGATATCGCTCTTCACATTAAATTACATGACAACCATAATGGAAATTTAAATTGAATTTGATATTTATATACTTGCAGATGCAGGAATTGTCAAGAAACATTATACGAAGCATAAAAATCGATTTCCCGTTGTGGAATCTTTAGATTTCATCAGGGGCATCTTCTTTGTGGTGTTGATTGAGTAGCAAAAATCGATTTTTTTTTTCTTTTTAATAAAGAAATCGAGGTAAGCATCATAATGTCTGAATCATCTTGAAAATCATTCTACATATTCCTTATTCCAATTAAAAAATGCAGAAGTTTTCTTTTCTGTTATGTTGATCTCGTCTTGATTATATGTACATCTACTGCATTTTTATCTAAACATTTCAATTTGTGTATTCTGCATCTGCATATGAAAATTCCTCGTTGACCTTCATGTATCTATGAACCTGATAACTTCACTTTTTTTCTTTTAGATTGAATTTTTAGATATGGTGAAAATTCATGACATGTACTACGAAATGCATGTAAAATTATTTTCCAACTTCTACGACCATGTTTTGTCATTGTTGAATGTATCCAAATTTTATACAAGTTGTGATAGATGCAGGATATGATATGGTTGTCGGTCTCTGCTGTGTATGTATGCAGATACGGAATCAATCAATGTTTCCATCAAATGTACATTTAGTCTTCTCGTGCCCACTAGTTCCAAGTATGTGAGATAATATCCGTCGAGTTAAAGATTGACGTCTATTTTGAAAATAGATTACGATGTTGGTGGAAACATGGCTTCCATCAAAATTACGAATGATGACTCAAGGAGAAGTGATGCATGTCACTATACACATAACCCAATTAATGTCTAAACATATCTCTATTGGGTGAAGTTTTAAGAGCTAGAGAAAGATAGGAAAATCTCTATACTAGTTGGACATATATGTTAACCATCAAGTGGGTAATCAAATACCAAATGAGCACTCAAGGAGAAGTAAACACAAATTAGACTACCCTCTACGCCTACAAGGTGCTGGTTGGTTTTCTTATCAATGAAAACATAAAAAAATTATGTGATGCTTCCTACAAAATGTATTTTCCCCTTTAATTTTGTGTTTTCTGGTTTTCAGGTGCATTGATAATAGGAGTTCTTATAGCAGGACTGATTAGCTTTACTCAGAGAAATTCTAATTTCGGTCAAAAGCCAATGAGAGTTGTATGGTTGTCCAAAGCGTGACTATTGTCCTATTGGCCAGGACTGTTTATTAAGATGGGGTAGAAAGTTTAACTAGTACCATATGATTACTAGTTTACTTTCTAATGTAGAGTTCTAGTGGATGCACGATTGTACTCAATGTCCATAAAATGTACTGTAATTGTTTTGATGCTATGGGTTTTCTCTTGTTTGGTGGAGATTAAAATTAGATTTTCAGTAAATTCTAATCGAAGTTGATAAAATGTATGGTTAAAAAGTTATCGGACTCATAAAATATGTAGTAGAAATGAATTGTTGATTTTGACTTAAATTAAAATTAAAATTTTAA
>NW_019227888.1:0-4271 GCF_002742605.1 Olea europaea var. sylvestris
CAACATGTCAAATGTTAGCCAATTCCGACACAGTCGCGAAAAATGACGAAATTACACCCGGCGCGATTTTTGTTCCCGATAAAACTGTCAAATTTTAGTCAATTCCGACACAGTCGCGAAAAATGACGAAATTACACCCGGCGCGATTTTTGTTCCCGATCAACCTGTCAAATTTGAACCCATTCCGACACAGTCGAGAAAAATGACGAAATTGCCCCGGCGCGATTTTTGTTTCCGATCAACCAGTCGAATTTTAACCAATTTCGACACAGTCGCGAAAAATGACGAAATTGCCCCCGGCCCGAATTTTGTTTCCGACCAACCAGTCAAATTTTAGTCCATTCCGACACCGTCGCGAAAAATGGCGAAATTGCCCTCGGCGCGATTTTTGTTTCCGATCAACTTGTCAAATTTTAGGCAATTCCGACGCAGTCACGAAAAATAATGAAATTACCCCAGGCGCGGTTTTTGTTCCCTATCAATCAGTCAAATTTGAGCCCATTCCGACACAGTCGCGAAAAATGACGAAATTGCCAGCTGCGCGATTTTTGTTTCCGATCAACCTGTCAAATTTTAGCCCATTTCAGTTCAAACTGCCAAATTTCACCCAATTCCGAAACAGTCGAGAAAAATGACGAAATTGGCGCCGGCATTGTTTTTGTTTCCGATCAACCAGTCAAATTTCTGCCGATTCCGACACAGTCGAAAAAAATGACGAAATTGCCCCGGGCGCGGTTTTTGTTTCCGATCAACATGTCAAATGTTAGCCAATTCCGACACAGTCGCGAAAAATGACGAAATTACACCCGGCGCGATTTTTGTTCCCGATAAGCCTGTCAAATTTTAGCCAATTCCGACACAGTCGCGAAAAATGCCGAAATTACACCCGGCGCGATTTTTGTTCCAGATCAACCTGTCAAATTTTAACCCATTCCGACACAGTCGAGAAAAATGACGAAATTGCCCCGGCGCGATTTTTGTTTCCGATCAACCAGTCGAATTTTAACCAATTTCGACACAGTCGCAAAAAATGACGAAATTACACCCGGCACGATTTTTGTTCCCGATCAACCTGTCAAATTTGATCCCTTTCCGACACAAACGCGAAAAATGACGAAATTGCCCCCGGCGCGATTTTTGTTTCCGATCAACTTGGTCAAATTTCAGTCCATTCTGACATCGTCGCGAAAAATGACGAAATTACCCCCGCGCGATTTTTGTTTCCGATCAACCAGTCAAATTTCTGCCGATTCCGACACAGTCGAGAAAAACGACGAAATTGGCCCCGACGTTGTTTTTGTTTCCGATGAACATGTCAAATGTTAGCCAATTCCGACACAGTCGCGAAAAATGACGAAATTACACCCGGCGCGATTTTTGTTCCCGATAAACCTGTCAAATTTGAGGCCATTTCGACACTGTCGAGAAAAATGACGAAATTGCCCTCGACGCGATTTTTATTTCAGACCAAACTGTCAAATTTCAGCTAATTCCGACACAGTCGAGAAAAATGACGAAATTGCCCCCTGCGCGCTTTTTGTTTCCGATCAACCTGTCAAATTTTAGCCAATTCCGACACAGTCGCAAAAAATGACGAAATTACACCCGGCGCGATTTTTGTTCCCGATCAACCTGTCAAATTGGAGCCCATTCCGACAAAGTCGAGAAAAATGACGAAATAGCCGCCGGCGCGATTTTTTTTTCCGATCAAACTCCTAAATTTCAGCCAATTCCGACACGGTCGAGAAAAATGACGGAATTGGCCCTGGCGTTGTTTTTGTTTCCGATCAACCAGTCAAATTTCAGCCAATTCCGACACAGTCGCGAAAAATGACGAAATTACACCCGGCGCGATTTCTGTTCCCGATCAACTTGTCAAATTTGAACCCATTCCGACACAGTCGAGAAAAATAACGAAATTGCCGCCGGCGCGATTTTTATTTCCGATCAAACTGCCAAATTTCAGCCAATTCCGACACGGTCGAGAAAAATGACGAAATTGCCCCCGGCACGATTTTTGTTTCCAATCAACCTGTCAAATTTCAGCCCATTCCGACATCGTCGCGAAAAATGAAGAAATTGCCCCCGGCGCGATTTTTGTTTCCGATCAACTGTCAAATTTGAGCCCATTCCGACACAGTCGAGAAAAATGACGAAATAGGCGCCGGCGCGAATTTTATTTCCGATCGAACTGCCAAATTTCAGCAAATTCCGACACAGTCGATAAAAATGACGAAATTGCCCCGGGCGCGGTTTTTGTTTCCGATCAACATGTCAAATTTTAGCCAATTCCGACACAGTCGCGAAAAATGACGAAATTACACCCGGCGCGATTTTTGTTCCCGATAAACCTGTCAAATTTGAGCCCATTCCGACACAGTCGAGAAAAATGACGAAATAGGCGCCGGCGCGAATTTTATTTCCGATCGAACTGCCAAATTTCAGCAAATTCCGACACAGTCGAAAAAAATGACGAAATTGCCCCGGGCGCGGTTTTTGTTTCCGATCAACATGTCAAATTTTAGCCAATTCCGACACAGTCGCGAAAAATGACGAAATTACACCCGGCGCGATTTTTGTTCCCGATCAACCTGTCAAATTTGAGCCCATTCCGACACGGTCGAGTAAAATGACGAAATAGGCGCTGGCGCGAATTTTATTTCCGATCAAACTCCCAAATTTCAGCCAATTCCGACACAGTCCAGAAGATGACGAAATTGCCCCCGGTGCGATTTTTGTTTCCGATCAACCAGTTAAATTTTAGCCAATCCGACACAGTCGCGAAAAATAACGAAATTACACTCGGCTTGATTTTTGTTCCCGATCAACCCGTCAATTTTGAGCCCATTCCTACACAGTCGCGAAAAATGAAGAAATTGCCCCGGGCGCGATTTTTGTTTCCGATCAACCTGTCAAATTTGAGCCCATTCCGACACAGTCGCTAAAAATGGCGAAACTGCCGCCGGCGCGATTTTGGTTTCCGTTCAACCTGTCAAATTTTAGCCCATTCCTACACAGTCGCGAAAAATGACGATATTGCCCCAGGCGCGGTTTTTGTTCCCGATCAACCTGTCAAATTTCAGCCCATTCCGACACAGTCGCTAAAAATGGCAAAACTGCCGCCGGCGCGATTTTGGTTTCCGTTCAACCTGTCAAATTTTAGCCCAATTCCGACACAGTCGAGAAAAATGACGCAATAGCCCCCTGAGCGGTTTTTGTTTCCGATCAACAAGTCAAATTTTAGCCAATTCCGACACAGTCGCGAAAAATGACGAAATTACACCCGGCGCGATTTTTGTTCCCAATAAACATGTCAAATTTGAGCCCATTCCGACACAGTCGAAAAAATGACGAAATGCCGCTGGTGCGATTTTTATTTCCGATCAAACTGCCAAATTTCAGCCAATTCCGACACAGTCGAGAAAAATGACGAAATTGCCCCCGGCGCGATTTTTGTTTCCGATCAACTAGTCGAATTTTAACCAATTTCGACACAGTCGCGAAAAATGACGAAATTACACCCGGCGCGATTTTTGTTCCCGATCAGCCAGTCAAATTTGAGCCCTTTCCAACACAATCGCGAAAAATGACGAAAAAGCCTTCGGCGCGATTTTTATTTCCGATCAAACTCCCAAATTTCAGCCAATTCCGACACAGTCGAGAAAAATGACGAAATTGGCCCCGACGTTGTTTTTGTTTCCGATCAACCAGTCAAATTTCAGCCAATTCCGACACAGTCGCGAAAAATGACGAAATTACACCCGGGGCGATTTTTGTTCCCGATCAACCTGTCAAATTTGAACCCATTCCGACACAGTCGAGAAAAATGACGAAATTGCCGTCGGCGCGATTTTTATTTCCGATCAAACTCCCAAATTTCAGCCAATTCCGACACAGTCGAGAAAAATGACGAAATTGCCGTCGGCGCGATTTTTATTTCCGATCAAACTCCCAAATTTCAGCCAATTCCGACACAGTCGAGAAAAATGACGAAATTGGCCCCGACGTTGTTTTTGTTTCCGATCAACCAGTCAAATTTCAGCCAATTCCGACACAGTCGCGAAAAATGACGAAATTGCCCCCGGCGCGATTTTTGTTTCCGATCAATCAATCAAATTTTAGCCGATTCCGACACCGTCACGAAAAATGACGAAATTCCCCCCGCACGATTTTTGTTTCCGATCAATCAGTCAAATTTTAGCCGATTCCGACACCGTCTCGAAAAATGAC
This sequence comes from Olea europaea var. sylvestris, assembly GCF_002742605.1. NCBI lineage: Eukaryota > Viridiplantae > Streptophyta > Magnoliopsida > Lamiales > Oleaceae > Olea > Olea europaea. The sequence continues at coordinate 4,231 of NW_019227888.1, forward strand.
GAAATTGGCCCCGACGCGATTTTTGTTTCCGATCAATCAGT
>NW_019227889.1:0-4270 GCF_002742605.1 Olea europaea var. sylvestris
AGTCGTCTTTCTGTTATGAATTCTTTGCTGAAGTGAGAGAGATTAGCGGGAAAACCGCTTTTATATACAAGTACATATAGGTCTGCCTTTTTGGCCTAAGTCCGGGCAACTCTGTCCAAATTCATCTACAATTATTTTTTTTTGGACGATTCCACCCTAACAATAATTCAATTATTGTAATAATATCTTACTTTTTAATTTATTTAATTATTTAGTTACCATAAATGTACATGTACATTTAACAGATTCTTTTCACCTATATACTTTGGTTAATGCATGAATTATCGGTTATTAATTCTCAATTAATTAACATTCACATTCATTTAATTAATATTCATCTTCATTTACGTATTTTGATGTCATTAATTATAAATTAATTAAAATTTCACATTCAAGAATGTATTTCATTATTCACGTCAATTATGCTAATTAACTTCAAGTTTTACTTAATTAGAAATTAAATAAATGATTTAACGTTCATTGTCACATATATATTCTCTGATATTAATTTTAAATTAATTAACATTTATACATATTCAAATATCGCTTTTACAACACTCATATGGCATTTTATGATAACGTGCAATGCATGCTCAACGTTGACTAGTTGACAAAAATAGCCATTACTTTTGAATACTATTTTAACTCAAATCACGAGTATGTCCGAACCCAAGTATGTGGCATAATATGAGAACGATTTGGGATTGAGATGAAAGATCAACCAAGATCGAATATAGCTTATTGTCATAGAAATCAATTTGATAAAGAACTCAATGGACTAGTGTGGCATCATTCATCTTACTAACCCAAACAAATTTCGAATCCATGCCTTGATCATTTGCACATGAAGTTTTCTGCGTGCTAAGATCCTAACGTTAAGTCGCTATAACTTATAACCCTCATGAGATTTAATTTTTTCAATGAAAGTATTGATAAATTGAATAGAGTGAAGGAAGTAAAATCTATTTAATTAGTTCAAAATTATCAAAAATAATATTGATCATTTGGGAATGCCTTAATCGGTTCAAAGCTCTTTCTGGACTTCTTCCTAATCCAGATAAGAGTAATTTATTTGCCAGTGGTGTTTCTACATATCTTAAGGATCAATTGATTGATGTTTTGGGGTATAAGGAGGGCGTGCTACCGGTACGTTTTCTTGGTGTTCCTCTAATCTCTAGCAAATTGAAGGCTTTGGACTGTAAGATGCTGGTGGACCGTATTACAGCTAGGGCTAAGAGTTGGACCTGTCAAGCGCTCTCCTATGCCGGGAGGCTACAACTTATTAAGTCAGTGTTATTTTCTATTCAGGTCTACTAGTCCTCTGTATTCCTTTTACCTAAGGCTGTGATCAAGCAAGTGGAAAATTCACTACGGGCCTTCTTGTGGAAGGGTAGTGACCTTGGCACCGATGGGGCTAAAGTGGCTTGGGAAAAAATCTGTATGCCTAAGGAGGAGGGTGGTTTGGGCCTGCGGGGATTGGAGATTTGGAATAAGGCTGCCGTGTTAAAGTATCTTTGGTCTCTTTGTACGGATTCTGCCTCCTCTCTTTGGGTTTCGTGGACACTATATTATTTACTTAGAGGACGGAGCATTTGGGAATTGAAGTGTCCTGGGGATTGCTCTTGGAGTTGGAGGAATATTCTTGGACTCCGAGATATAGGGAGGGACAAATGAAATTCAGAATTGGGAATAGTAGACGTGCCTCGCTTTGGTATGATAATTGGCATCATCTTGGCCCTTTAGAGAAGTTTCTTGGAGAGAGGATCATTCGTGAATCCAGATTGAGTAGACAAGCTAAGGTGGCTGATATTGTTGAGGGTGGTACTTGGAGATGGCCATCAGTTCGCTCCCCATCTTTGTCTGATTTGATGCAAGATACGCTTGATACTTTTCGGCAAAACAGTAATAGAGAGGATGTATTGCGATGGGAGGATGATGCACATGGAGTCTTCTCTGTTCGGAGTGCTTGGGAGTCTCTTCGACTTCGCTGCCCTAGGGTGACTTGGTATCACATTGTATGGTTCCCTAAATGTATTCCAAGACATGCATTTATTCTTTGGCTAGCAATTCAAGGTGGCATTTATAAACAGTCAAAGCTTCTTCGCTTTGGTTTGGTACAGTCTATGAGTTGTGTATTGTGTGGTTGTTCGATGGAGGATTTGGATAATCTTTTCTTTACTTGTCCATTTTCGGAGCGTGTTTGGCATGCTTTTCATGCGAAATGTAACTTGCCTTGGATTCAACGGAGTTGGACAGGTACTCTTTCATGGATGGAGCAGTTTAATGGGAGATCAATGCACTCCATCGTTATTCGGTTGATGTTTGCGGTTTCAGTTTATGCTATTTGGCGTGAGTGTAATGCTAGGACCCATGGTGAGGCTTCTAAACACGAGTCTACCATTATTCGAGACATTGTTTTTTTCTATTAGTGCACGTGTTAATTTATGTAAGCGCTTGGTTCCATCTAATGAGAATAGATGGCTCCAACGTTCATGAGATTTTTCTGCGGATATTTTCTGTTGTCGTGGTTAGGTTATGAGCATTTATCTAAGCTTATGTTATTGGTGTTAGGAAGACATACGTTCCTAGCCTAGTTTTTCTGGGGTATGCCTCTATGATTTTGTAATTAATCTTTTCATTTTGGATATAATACACTTACCTTATCCAAAAAAAAAAAACTTTTGGCCAATATATTTCATCAGCTTTTCTCAAAATTTAATAAAAATCTTATTTTAATATCCACCCAACAAGAACAAAACTTGTTCTTTTTGTAACACGTTATTGTGTCAAACTGCTTGAATTTTGTCCTACACTTGAAAGTAATGATTTTGATTTCTCCATCAAAATGTGATCATTAAGATTCAATTATTTTTTGTAACCAACCTCTAGAATTTTCTCTGCCTTTAACAAAAAAAATCGCGAAATATCATATCGAATCAAAACCGTTGGTTAGAGTCCACGTGGACCCGCGGTTATTTTTCGTTCAAACCGAACCAAACTTTTCAAAATTATTTAGTTTAGGTTTTGATTTTCAAAAATCACACAAAATTGAACCAAATAGTTTTTAAATTTTTTAATTAAAACATTAATTTTATTAATTTATAAATTCTACAGTTTTCACTTTTAAAAAATTATCAATTTAGTAATACAAATTAAAATCAGCCAATTGAAATAATCATAAAAAGTAAATTATGTTCATCATTATTTGCTCATGCGTTTAACAAGTTCGCAATACATGTCCTCATCTGACATCTGAACTAAACTAAAATTATTCCCAAATCATATGAAATGAAAAAAATAAAAAATAAAAATTTTAACAATCCAAATCATAATTCAACAAAATTACGGCAACAAATCATATCCAGAGTTTTAAAAGCCCTAATATAAACTCTCGTTTCCCAAACATTTGACACTTGTGTGTCACTACTGAACGAATCACCAGTCACCTTTTACTTGTTAGTTCGCTAATTTCTACTTGAATCATCTCTTTCTCTCTTCTTTCTCGATATGTCTTAAATTCTCATTCAATCATTTTTTTCGTTGGTCTTTCTTTTATTTGTTGTTTTTGAACTTATTATACACTTGTAAGTTGTGGTTTGGATAGAAAAATGACTATTTGTTTGCCTAGATTATTAATAAACTTGTTTGTGGTTTGGAAGTAATGAATGACAGAGCATATTGATTGTAGTACTAATACTTTTTACTTTCATGAAGTAATTATAGAATGAAATTCGTTAATTTCCAATAAGTCTAAACTCTATCAATTTTGGTACATCTAAACATATCTTATTCAATCCTTATTTAATATCTCACTAGCAAGATGAAAGAAGTTTTAATCAAACTATAATAACTCAATGACCGATATGTGACAATTTGAAAGTCAAACAAGAAAAGGTAAATAAAAATGAAGAAAGATGTATTTATTCTATTAACATCTTTTAGCAACCAACTTTGAAAATAGTTTGTTCATGGATTTCATTGTAAATATGAATGTAATTTGACATTTAACATTATCAGTTCTCGTTTAAACTTATATATTAACTTATGTTAGATATATTACTATAACGTTGTTAGGTAAACCGCGAATTAAAACCGAATCAAACCGCAAAGTATGGTTTGATTTGGTTTGGTTCGAAAAATAAAATAGTTTGATTTGATTTGAAAAAATTTCAAACCGTGTGAAATGGTTTGAGTTGAAAATATAATATAAACCGTCCAAACTGAAGTGCATTCACCCCTAATTTAACACTTGAATGTACTTGTTAACCTC
>NW_019227890.1:0-4270 GCF_002742605.1 Olea europaea var. sylvestris
AACGCGGTTTTTGTTTCCGATCAACAAGTCAAATTTTAGTCAATTCCGACACAGTCGTGAAAAATGACAAAATTACACCCGGCACGATTTTTGTTCCCGATAAACTTGTCAAATTCCATTCCGACATAGTCGAGAAAAATGACGAAATTGCCTCCGGCACGATTTCTATTTCCGATCAAGCTGCCAAATTTTAGCCCATTCCGACACAGTCGCGGAAAATGACGAAATTACACCCGTCGCGATTTTTGTTCCCGATCAACCTGTCAAATTCGAGCCCATTCCGACACAGTCGCGAAAAATGATGAAATTGCCCCGGCCCGATTTTTGTTTCCGATCAACCGGTAAAATTTTAGCCCATTCCTACACTGTCGGGAAAAATGACGAAATTGCCCCCGGCGCGATTTTTTGTTTCCTATCAACCAGTCAAAATTTAGCACATTCCTACACAGTCGTGAAAAATGACGAAAATGCCCCCTGCGCGATTTTCTGTTTCCGATCAACCTGTCAAATTTTAGCCAATTCCGATACAGTCGCGCAAAATGACGAAATTGACCCCGGCGCGATTTTTTGTTTCCGATCAACCTGTCAAATTTTAGCCCATTCTGATACAGTCGCGAAAAATAACGAAATTGCCTTCCGCACGATTTTTGTGTTCCGATTATCCTGTCAAATTTGGGCCCATTCGGACACAGTCGAGAATAATGACGAAATTGCCCCCGGCGCGATTTTTATTTCAGATCCAACTGCCAAATTTCAGCCAATTCCGACGCAGTGGAGAAAAATGACGAAATTTTCCCCGGCACGGTTTTTGTTTCCGATCAACATGTCAAATTTCAGTCAATTCCGACACAGTCGTGAAAAATGACAAAATTACACCCGGCGCGATTTTTGTTCCCGATAAACTTGTCAAATTTTGGCCCATTCCGACACAGTCGTGAAAAATGACAAAATTACCCCCGGCGCGATTTTTATTTCAGATCCAACTGCCAAATTTCAGCCAATTCCGACGCAGTGGAGAAAAATGACGAAATTGCCCCCGGCGCGAGTTTTTTTTCAGATCAAACTGCCAAATTACTGCCAAATTTCAGCCAATTCCGACGCAGTGGAGAAAAATGACGAAATTGCCCCCGGCGCGAGTTTTTTTTCAGATCAAACTGCCAAATTACTGCCAAATTTCAGCCAATTCCGACACAGTCGTGAAAAATGACGAAATTGCCCCCGGCGCGATTTTTTGTTTCCGATCAACCTGTCAAATTTTAGTTAATTCCGATACAGTCGCGAAAAATGACGAAATTGACCCCGACGCGATTTTTTGTTTTCGATCAACCTGTCAAATTTTAGCCCATTCTGATACAGTCGCGAAAAATAATGAAATTGCCCTCGGCACGATTTTTGTTTTCGATCATCCTGTCAAATTTGAGCCCATTCCGACACAGTCGAGAAAAATGACTAAATTGCCCCCGGCGCGATTTTTATTTCAGATCAAACTGCCAAATTTCAGCCAATTCCGACACGGTCGAGAAAAATGACGAAATTGTCCCCAACGCGGTTTTTGTTTCCGATCAACAAGTCAAATTTTAGCCAATTCCGACACAGTCGTGAAAAATGACAAAATTACACCCGGCGCGATTTTTGTTCCCGATAAACTTGTCAAATTTTAGCCCATTCCGACACAGTCGAGAAAAATAAGGAAATTGAAGCCGTCGCGATTTTTATTTCCGATAAAACTTCGAAATTTCAGCCAATTCCGACACAGTCACGAAAAATGATGAAATTGCCCCGGCCCGATTTTTGTTTCCGATCAACCGGTAAAATTTTAGCCCATTCCTATACAGTCGGGAAAAATGACGAATTTGCCCCCGGCGCGATTTTTTGTTTCCGATCAACCTGTCAAATTTTAGCCCATTCTGATACAGTCGCGAAAAATAACGAAATTGCCCTCGGCACGATTTTTGTTTCCGATCATCCTGTCAAATTTGAGCTCATTCCGACTCAGTCGAGAGAAATGACGAAATTACCCCCGGTGCGATTTTTATTTCAGATCAAACTACCAAATTTCAGCCAATTCCGACACAGTGGAGAAAAATGACGAAATTTTCCCCGGCGCGGTTTTTTTTTCCGATCAACAAGTCAAATTTTAGTCAATTCCAACACAGTCGGGAAAAATGACGAAATTACACCCGGCGCGGTTTCTGTTCCCGATAAACCTGTCAAATTTGAGCCCATTCCGACACAGTCGAGAAAAATGACAAAATTGCCCCCAGCGCGGTTTTTGTTTCCGACCAACCAGTCAAATTTTAGTCAATTCCGACATAGTTGCGAAAAATGACGAAATCGCCCCCGGCGCGATTTATGTTTCCGATCAATCTGCCAAATTTCAGCCAATTCCGACACAGTCGAGAAAAATGACGAAATTGCCCCCGGGGCGATTTTTGTTTCCGATCAACCAGTCAAGTTTTAGCCAAATCTGACACAGTCGCGGAAAATGACGAAATTATACCCGGCGCTATTTTTGTTCCCGATCAACCTGTCAGATTTGAGCCCATTCCGACACAGTCGAGAAAAATGACGAAATTGCCCCCGGCGCGATTTTTGTTTCCGATCATCCTGTCAAATTTTAGTCAATACCGACACAGTCGCGAAAAATGACGAAATTGCCCCCGGTGCGATTTTTATTTCCTATCAACAAGTCAAATTTCAGCTAATTCCGACACTATCGCGGAAAATGTCGAAATTACACCCGGAGCAATTTTTGTCCCCGATAAACCTGTCAAATTTGAGACCATTCCGGCACAGTCGAGAAAAATGACGAAATTGCCGCCGGCGCGATATTTATTTCCGATCAAACTGCCAAATTTCAGCCAATTCCGACACAGTCGAGAAAAATGACAAAATTGCCCCCGGCGCGATTTTTGTTTCCGATCAACCAATAAAATTTTAGCCAATTCCGACACAGTCGCGAAAAATGACCAAATTACACCCGGCGCGGTTTATTGTTTCCTATCAACCAGTCAAATTTTAGCCCATTCCTACACAGTCGTGAAAAATGATGAAATTGAACCGGCGCGATTTTTTGTTTCCGATCAACCAGTCAAATTTTAGCCCATTCTGATACAGTCGCCAAAAATAAAGAAATTGCCCCCGGCACGATTTTTGATTCCGATCATCCTGTCAAATTTGAGCCCATTTCGACACAGTCGATAAAAATGACGAAATTGCCCCCGGCGCGATTTTTATGTTAGATCAAACTGCCAAATTTCAGCCAATTCCGACACATTCGAGAAAAATGACGAAATTGTCCCCGGCGCGATTTTTGTTTCCCATCAACAAGTCAAATTTTAGTCAATTACGACACAGTCGTGAAAATTGACGAAACACCCGGCGCGGTTTTTGTTCCCGATAAACCTGTCAAATTTGAGCCCATTCCGACACCGTCGAGAAAAATGACGAAATTGCCGTCGGCGCGATTTTTATTTCCGATCAAACTGCCAAATTTCAGCCAATTCCGACACATAGAGAAAAATGACGAAATTTGCCCCGGCGAGATTTTCGTTTCCGATCAACCTGTCAAATTTTAGCCAATTCCGACACAGTCGCGAAAAATAACGAAATTACACCCGGAGCTATTTTTGTTCTCGATCATCCTGTCAAATTTGAGGCCACTCCGACATAGTGGAGAAAATTGACGAATTTGCCCCCGACGCGATTTTTGTTTCCGATCAACCTGTCAAATTTTAGCCAATTTCGACACAGTCGGGAAAAATGACGAAATTGCCCCGGCGCGATTTTTGTTTCCGATCAACCTGTCAAATTTGAGCCAATTCCGACACAGTCGAGAAAAATGACGAAATTCCCCCGGCGCGATTTTTATTACAGATGAAACTGCCAAATTTCAACCAATTCCGACACAGTCGAGAAAAATTACGAAATTGCTCCCGGCGCGGTTTTTGTTTCCGATCAACAAGTCAAATTTCAGCCAAGTTCGACACTATCGCGAAAAATGATGAAATTACACTCGGAGCGATTTTTGTCATCGATAAACCTGTCAAATTTCAGCCAATTCCGACATAGTCGAGAAAATTGACGAAATTGCTCCCGGCGCGACTTTTGTTTTCGATCAACAAGTCAAATTTTAGCCAATTCCGACACAGTCGCGAAAAATGACGAAATTACACCCGGCACTATTTTTGTTCCTGATCAACCTGTCAAATTTTAGCTCATTCCGACACAGTCGAGAAAAATGACGAAATTGTCGTCGGCGCGATTTTTT
>NW_019227891.1:0-4268 GCF_002742605.1 Olea europaea var. sylvestris
ACTGTCCATCTGGGTAACGTCACGTAGCAAGGTGTAAATTAAAGTATACACCATAGTGTACATGTAGCAACGTCCATACCCAATGAACTTTGCAATTTGTACACTGATTTTCAAAACATTGTTTGAGACTTGTATTATTGTCAAGTGTCAATTGGATCAAAAAACTATTTGACATATAAACTGACCAACTGGGTAATGTCACGTGGCAAAGTGTAAACTAAAGTGTACACCATAGTATACTTGTAGGAAGGTCCATACCGATTGAACTTTGCTATTTGTACTTTGATTTTCGACACGTTGTTTTACACTTGCATTGTTGTCAAGGGTCAATTGGATGGAAAAACTATTTTAATTTAAACTGTCCAATAGGGTAATGTCACGTGGCAAAGTGTAAACTAAAGTGTACAACATAATGTACTTGTAGCAAGGTTCTTACCGATTGAGCTTTGGTATTTGTATACTGAATTTCGACATGTTGTTTGACACTTACATTGATGTCAAGTGTCAATTGGATGGAAAAACTGTTTGAAATTTCAACTGTCCCCTAGGGTAATGTCACGTCGCAAAGTGTAAACTAAATTGTACACTATAGTGTACGTGTAGTAAGGTCCTTACCAATTGAACTTTACAATTTGTACACTGATTTTCGACATGTTGTTTGACACTTGCATTGTTGTCAAGTGTCAATTAGATGGGAAAACTGTTTGAAATTTAAACTATCCAACAGGGTACTGTCGCGTGGCAAAGTGTAATAGAAAGTGTACGTAATAGTGTACATGTAGCAAGGCTCTTACCGATTGAACTTTGCTATTTTTACACAGATTTTCGAAATGTTGTTTGACACTTACATTCTTCTCGAGTGTCAATTGGATGGAAAAATCGATTCAAATTTAAACTATCCGACAGGGTAATGTCACGTGGTAAAGAGTAAACTAAAGTGTACATGTTGCAAGGTTAATACCGATTGAACTTTGCTATTTATACCCTTATTTTTGACACGTTGTTTGAAACTTGCACTGTTGGCAAGTATCAATTGGATGGGTAAACTATTTGAAATTTATACCGTCCAGTAAGGTAATGTCATGTGACAAAGTGTAAACTAAAGTGCATACACTATAGTGTACATGTGGTAAAGTTCTTACCGATTGAACTTCCCTATTTGTACACTGGTTTTCGACAGTTTGTTTGACTCTTGCATTGTTGTCAAGTGTCAATTGGATGAGAAAATAGTTTGAATTTTAAACTATCCAATAGGGTACTGTTATGTGGCAAAGGGTAATCTAAAGTGTTCACCATAGTGTACATGTAATAAGGTTCTTATCGATTGAACTTTGCTATTTGTACAATGATTTTTGACACGTTGTTTGACATTTGCATTGTTGTCAAGTGTCAATTGGACGGGAAAATTGTTTGAAATTTAACTGTCCAACAGGTTAATGACACGTGGCAAAGTGTAAACTAAAGTGTACACCAAAGTGTACATGTAGCAAGGTCCTTATCGATTGAAATTCACTATTTGTACATTGATTTTTGACACGTTGTTTGACACTTGCATTGTTGTCGAGTGTCAATTGGATGGGAAAATTATTTGAAATTTAAAAAATTGTCCAACAGGGTTATGTCACGTGGTAAAGTATAAACTAAATTATAAACCATAGTGTACATGTAGCACGGTCCTTGCCGATTGAACTTTGCTATTTGTACACTGATTTTTGGCACGTTGTTTGACACTTGTATTGTTCTAAAGTGCCAATTGGATGGAAAAACTATTTGAAATTTAAACTGTCCAACAAGGTAATGACACATGGCAAAGTGTGAACTAAAGTGTACACATAGTGTACATGTTGCAAGGTTCCTACCAATTGAACTTTGCTATTTGTACACTGATTTTTGAGTCATTGTTTGACACTTGCACTGTTGTCAAGTATCAATTGGGTTGGAAAACTATTTGAAATTTAAACTGTGCAATTGGGTAATGTCACGTGGTAAAGTGTAAACTAAAGTGTACACCATTGTGTACATGTAACAAGGTTCTTATCGATTGAACTTTGCTATTTATGCACTGATTTTTGACATGTTGTTTGACACTTGCCTTGATGTCAAGTGTCAATGGGATGGGAAAACTGTTTGAAATTTAAACTGTCCAACAAGGTAATGACACGTGGCAAAGTGTAAACTAAAGTGTGCACCATAGTGTACTTGTCGCAAGGTTCTTAGCAATTGAACTTTGCTATTTGTACACTAATTTTTAAAACGTTGTTTAACACTTGCATTGTTATCAAGGGTCAATTGGATGGGAAAACTGTTTGACATTTAAACAGTCCAAGAGAGTAACGTCACGAGGCAAAGTGTAAACTAGTGTACACCATAGTGTACCTGTATGAAGATCCTTACCGATTGAACTTTACTATTTGTACACTGATTTTTGACACGTTGTTTGACACTTGCCTTGTTGTCAAGTGTCAATGGGATGAGAAAACTATTTGAAATTTAAACTGTCCAGTAGGAAAATGACACATGGAAAAATGTAAACTAAAGTGTACATGTCGCAAGGTTCTTACCAGTTGAACTTTGCAATTTGTACACTAATTTTTCACACGTTGTTTGACACTTGCATTGTTGTCAAGTGTCAATTGGATTAGAAAACTGTTTGAAATTTAAACTGTCCAATAGGTTAATTTCACGTGGTAAAGTTTAAACTAAAGTATACATGTGGCAAGGTTCATACCGATGAGACTTTGCTATTTGTTCACTGATTTTTGACACATTGTTTGACACTTGCGTTGTTGTCAAGTATAAATTAGATGGGAAAACTGTTTGAAATTTAAACTGTCCAGCAGCGTAATATCACGTGGCAAAGTGTAAATTAAAGTGTGTGCAGCAGAGAGTACATGTAGCAGGTTCTTACCGATTGAACATTGCTATTTGTACACTAATTTTTAATACGTTGTTTAACACTTGTATTGTTGTCAAGTGTCAATTGGATGGGAAAACAATTTGAAATTTAAACTATGCAACAGGGCAATGTTACGTGGCGAAGTGTAAACTAACATGTACACCATAGTGTACATGTTGCAAAGTTCTTACTAGTTGAACTTTGCTATTTGAACACTGATTTTTGACACGTTTGACACTTACATTTTCGTCAAGCGTCAATTGGATGGAAAAACTGTTTGAAATTTAAACTTTCCAACAAGGTAATGACACGTGGCATAGTGTAAACTAAAGTGTACACATAGTGTACATGTCGCAAGGTTCTTACCAATTGATCTTTGCTATTTGTATAATGATTTTTGACACATTAATTGACACTTGCGTTGTTGTCAAGTGTCAATTGGATGGGAAAACTATTTGAAATTTAAACTGTCCAACAGGGTAATGTCAGGTGGTAAAGTGTAAACTAAAGTGTAGACCACAGTGTACATGTAGCAAGGTCTTTACCGATTGAACTTTGCCGTTTATACACCGATACTGGAAACGTTGTTTGAGACTTGCATTATTATCAAGGGTCAATTGGATGGGAAAACTGTTTGAAATTTAAACTGTCCAATAGAGTAATGACACGTGGCAAAATGTAAACTGAAGCGTACACCATAGAGTACATGTAGCAATGTTCTTAGCGATTGAACTTTGCTATTTGTACATTAATTTTTGACAGGTTGTTTAACACATACATTGGGGTCTTGTGTTGTTGTCAAGTGTCAATTGGATGGGAATATTGTTTGAAATTTAAACTATCCAACGGGGTAAAGTCTCTTGGCAAAGTGTAAACTAAAGTATACACCATAATGCACATGTAGCAAGGTTCTTACCTATTGAACTTCGCTATTTGTACACTGATTTTTGATACGTCGTTTGACACTTACATTGTTGACAACTGTCAATGGGATGGAAAAAAATGTTTGAAATTTAAACTGTCCAACAGGGTAACGTCGCGTAGAAAAGTGTAAACTAAAGTGTCCATCATAGTGTACATATAGCAAGATTCTTACCAATTGAACTTTGCTATTTGCACAATGATTTTTGACACGTTGTTTGACACTTGTACTGTTGCCAAGTGTCAATTGGATGGCAAAATTGATTGAAATTTAAACTATCTAGCAGGGTAATGTCATGTGGCAAAGTGTAAACTAAAGTGTACGCCATAGTGTACTTGTAGCAAGGTTCTTACCGATTGAACTTTCGTATTTGTACACTGATTTTTGACACGTTCGACACTTGAACTGCTGTCAAGTTTCAATTGGATGGGAAAACTATTTGAAATTTAA
>NW_019227892.1:0-4268 GCF_002742605.1 Olea europaea var. sylvestris
GTCGGAATGGGTTAAAATTTGATAGGTTGATCAGAAACAAAAACCGCGCCAACGGCAATTTCGTCATTTTTTGCGACGGTGTCGGAATGGGCTAAAATTTGATAGGTTGATCGGGAACGAAAATCGTGGCGGGAGCAATTTCGTCATTATTCACGACTGTATCGGAATGGGCTAAAATTTGACATGTTGTTCGGAAACAAAAATCGCGCCAAGGGCAATTTCGTCAATTTTCGCGACTGTGTCGGAATGGGATAAAATTTGACAGGTTGATCATAAACAAAAATCGGGCCGGGGGCAATTTCGTCATTTTTCGCGACTGCTTCGGTATGGGCTCAAATTGGACAGGTTGTTAGGAAACAAAAACCGCGCCAGGGGCAATTTCGTCATTTTTTACAATGGTTTCGGAATGGGCTCAAATTTGTCAGGTCGATCGAGAACAAAAATCGCGCCGGGGGTAATTTCGTCACTTTTAGCGACTGTGTCTGCATGGGCCGAAATTTGACGGGTTGATCGGAAGCAAAAATCGCGCCGGGGGCACTTTCGTCATTTTTTGCAGTGGTGTCGGAATGGGCTCAAATTTGACAGGTCTATCGGGAACAAAAATCGCGCCGGGGGTAATTTCGTCATTTTTAGCGACTGTGTCGGAATTGGCTAAAATTTGACAGGTTGATCATAAACAAAAATCGCACCAGGGGCAATTTCGTCATTTTTCGCGACATTGTCAGAATGGGCTGAAATTTGACAGGTTGTTATGAAACAAAAATCGCGGCGGGGGCAATTTCGTCATTTTTTGCAATGGTGTCGGAATGGGCTCAAATTTGACAGGTTGATCGGGAACAAAAATCGCGCCAGGGGAATTTCGTCATTTTTCGCGACGGTGTCGGAATGGACTAAAATTTGACTGGTTGATCGGAAACAAAAATCGCGCCGTGGGCAATTTCGTCATTTTTCGCGATTGTGTCGGAATGGGCTGAAATTTGGCAGGTTGATCAGAAATAAAAATCGCGTCGTGGGGAATTTCGTCATTTTTCGCGACGGTGTCGGAATGGGCTAAAATTTAACTGGTTGATCAGAAACAAAAATCGCGCTGAGGGCAATTTCGTCATTTTTCTCGACTGTGTTGGAATGAGCTGAAATTTGGCAGGTTGATCGAAAATAGAAATCGCGGCGGGGGCAATTTCGTCAGTTTTCGCGACTGTGTCAGAATGGGCTGAAATTTGACAGGTTGCTAGGAAACAAAAATCGCTCTGGGGGCAATTTCGTCATTTTTTGCAATGGTGTCGGAATGGGCTCAAATTTGATAGGTTGATCGGGAACAAAAATAACGCCAGGGGCAATTTCGTCATTTTTCGCGACGGTGTCGGAATGGGCAAAAATTTGACTGGTTGATCGGAAACAAAAACCGCGCTGAGGGCAATTTCGACATTTTTCTCGACTGTGTCGGAATGGGCTGAAATTTGGCGGGTTGATCGGAAATAAAAATCGCGGAGGGGGCAATTTCATCATTTTTCTCGACTGTATCGGATTGGGCTAAAATTTGACTGGTTGATTTGAAGCAAAAATCGTGTCGGGGGCAATTTCGTCATTTTTCGCGACTGTGTCGGAATAGGCTAAAATTTGACAGGTTGATCGGAAACAAAAAATCGCGCCGGGGGCAATTTCGTCATTTTTTGCGACTGTGTCTGCATGGGCCAAAATCTTACAGGTTGATCGGAAGCAAAAATCGCGCCGGGGGCACTTTCGTCATTTTTTACAGTGGTGTCGGAATGGGCTCAAATTTGACAGGTTGATCGGGAACAAAAATCGCGCCGGGGGCAATTTCGTCATTTTTTGTGACTGTGTCGGAATTGGCTAAAATTTGAGAGGTTGATCGGAAACAAAACCGCGCCGGGGGCAATTTCCTCATTTTTCGCGACGGTGTCGGAATGTGCTAAAATTTGACTGGTTGATCGGAAACAAAAATCGCACCGGGGGCAATTTCGTCATTTTTCGCTACTGTGTCGGAATGGACTGAAATTTGGCAGGCTGATCGGAAATAAAAATCGCGCCGGGGGCAATTTCGTCATTTTTCGCGACGGTGTCGGAATGGGCTAAAATTTGATTGGTTGATCAGAAAGAAAAATCGCGCCGGGGATAATTTTGTCATTTTTCGCGACTGTGTCGGAATGGGCTATAATTTGGCAGGTTGATCGGAAATAAAAATCGCGCCGGGGGCAATTTCGTCAATTTTCACGATGGTGTCGGAATGGGCTAAATTTTGATAGGTTGATCGGAAACAAAAATCGCACCGGGGACAATTTCGTCATTTTTCGCGACGGTGTCGTAATGGGCTAAATTTTGACAGGTTGATTAGAAACAAAAATCGCGCCGGAGGCTCTTTCGTCATTTTTCGTGACGGTGTCGGAATGGGCTAAAAAAATTTGACAGGTTGAGCGGAAACAAAAACCGCACCGGGGGCAATTTCGTCATTCTTCACGACGGTGTCGGAATTGGCTAAAATAAGACAGGTTGACCGGAAACAAAAATCGCGCCGGGGGCAATTTCGTCATTTTTCGCGACGGTGTCGATATGGGCTAAATTTTGACAGGTTGATCGGAAACAAAAATCGCGCTGGGGGCTCTTTCGTCATTTTTAGTGACGGTGTCGGAATGGGCTAAATTTGACAGGTTCATCGGAAACAAAAATTGCACCGGGGGCAATTACGTCATTTTTCGCGACGGTTTCGGCATGGGCTAAAATTTGACTGGTTGATCGGAAACAAAAACCGCGCCGATGGCAATTTCTTCATTTTTCGCGACTGTGTCGGAATGGGCTGAAATTTGGCAGGTTGGTCGGAAATAAAAATCGCGCCGGGGACAATTTCATCATTTTTCGCGACGGTGTCGGAATGGGCTAAATTTTGACAGGTTGATCGGAAACAAAAATCGCGCCGGGGGCAATTTCGTCATTTTTCGCGACGGTGTCGAAATGGGCTAAATTTTAACAGGTTGATCAGAAACTAAAATCGCGCCGATGGCTCTTTCGTCATTTTTTGAGACGGTGTCGGAATTGGCAAAAATTTGACCGGTTGATCAGAAAGAAAAATCGCGTCGGGGGCAATTCCGTCATTTTTCGCGACTGTCGGAATGGGCTGAAATTTGGCAGGTTGATCGGAAATAAAAATCGCGCCGGGGGCAATTTCTTCATTTTTTGAGATGGTGTCGGAATGGGCTAAATTTTGACAGGTTGATCGGAAACAAAAATCGCGCCGGGGGCAATTTCGTCATTTTTCGAGACGGTGTCGAAATGGGCAAAATTTTGACAGGTTGATCGGAAACTAAAATCGCGCCGGGGGCTCTTTCGTCATTTTTTGCGACGGTGTCGGAATGGGCAAGAATTTGACCAGTTGATCTGAAAGAAAAATCACGTCGGGGGCAATTCTGTCATTTTTCGCGACTGTATCGGAATGGGCTGAAATTTGGCAGGTTGATCGGAAATAAAAATCGCATCGGGGGCGATTTCGTCATTTTTCGCGCCGGTGTCGGAATGAGCCAAATTTTGACAGGTTGACCGGAAACAAAAATTGCACCGAGGGCAATTTCTTCATTTTTCAAGACGGTGTCGGAATGGGCGGAATTTTGATAGGTTGATCGGAAACAAAAACTGCGCCGGGGGCAATTCTTCATTTTTCGCGACGGTGTCAGAATGGGCTGAAATTTGGCAGGTTGATCGGAAATAAAAATCGCGCCGGGGGCAATTTCGTCATTTTTCGCGACGGTGTCGAAATGGGCTAAATTTTAATAGGTTGATCAGAAACTAAAATCGCGCCGATGGCTCTTTCGTCATTTTTTGAGACGGTGTCGGAATTGGCAAAAATTTGATCGGTTGATCAGAAAGAAAAATCGCGTCGGGGGCAATTCCGTCATTTTTCGCGACTGTCGGAATGGGCTGAAATTTGGCAGGTTGATCGGAAATAAAAATCGCGCCGGGGGCAATTTCTTCATTTTTTGAGATGGTGTCGGAATGGGCTAAATTTTGACAGGTTGATCGGAAACAAAAATCGCGCCGGGGGCAATTTCGTCATTTTTCGAGACGGTGTCGAAATGGGCTAAATTTTGACAGGTTGATCGGAAACTAAAATCACGTCGGGGGCGCTTTCGTCATTTTTTACGACGGTGTCGGAATGGGCAAGAATTTGACCAGTTAATCTGAAAGAAAAATCGCGTCGGGGGCAATTCCGTCATTTTTCGCGACTGTATCGGAATGGGCTGAAATTTGGCAGGTTGATC